>NC_135425.1:16155597-16158097 GCF_051991245.1 Festucalex cinctus
TATACATGGTCATTTTTTTTTTTTTTTTAAAGGCCATACTATACATGGTCGTTTAAAATAAATAAATAAATAAATAAATAAATAAATAAATAAAACGCCTTACTATACATGGTTGTTTAAAAAAACAAAACAAACAAACAAACAAACAAAAAACGCCATACTATACATGGTCGTTTAAAAAAAAAAAAAAAAACGCCATAGTATACATGGTCGTTTAAAAAAAAAACAAAAAACGCCATAGTATACATGGTCGTTTTTTGTTTTTGTTTTTTATTTTTTTATTTTAAGGCCATACTATACATGGTCGTTTAAAAAAAAATAAACTAAACTAAATAAAACGCCTTACTATACATGGTCGTTTTTAAAAAAAAAAAAAAAAAAAAACCTTACTATATTCACAGTCTTCTTTTTTTGTAGTCTTTGGTGTGACGCGGCCAGGGGATTGAACCTACGAGCTCCCAGTCTCAGGGTGGACACTCTACCACTTTACCACTGAGCTGGTAACCCTTTTTAAAAAAAAACACAAAAAAAAACAAAAAACAAAAAAAAACAAAAAAAAAACGCCATACTATAAATGGTCGTTTAAAAAAAACAAAAAACAACGCCTTAGTATACATGGTCGTTTTTTTTGTTTTTTTTAAACGCCTTACTATACATGGTCGTTTTTTTTAAAAAAAACGCCTTGCTATACATGGTCGTTTAAAAAATAAAAAATAAAATAAATAAAACGCCATACTATACATGGTCGTTAAAAAAATAAATTAAAAAAAATAACGGCATACTATTCATGATCTTTTTTTTTCTTTTTTTTTATAAACGCCATACTATACATGGTCGGTTTTAAAAAAAACAAAAAAAAAAACAAAAAAAAAAAACGCCATACTATAAATGGTCGTTAAAACAAAAACAAAAACAAACAAACAAACAAAAAAAGGCCTTAGTATACATGGTCGTTTAAAAAAAAAAAAAGAAAAAAAAAAAAAGAAAAAAGAAGGGCTTACTATATCCATGGTCGTTCATTTTTATAGTCTTTGGTGTGACCCAGCAGGGGGATTGAACCCACAACCTCCCAGTCTCAGGGTGGACACTCTACCACTTTACCACTGAGTTGGTCTTTGAAAAAACAATAAAAACAAAAAAAATGCCTGACTAAACATGGGTCGGTTTTAAAAAAACAAAACAAAACAAAAACAAACAAACAAAAAACAAAAAAAACGCCTTAGTATACATGGTCGTTTTAAAAAAAACAAAAAAAAACGCCATAGTATACATGGTCGTTTAAAAAAAAAAAAAATAATAATAATAAAACGCCTTACTATACACGGTCGTTTAAAAAAAAAAAAATGGCATACTATACATGGTCGTTTAAAATTTTTTTTAAAAAAATGCCATACTATACATGGTCGTTTAAAAAAAATAAAATAAATAAAAAATATGCCATACTATACATGGTCATTTAAAAAAAAATAATAATAATAAAACGCCTTACTATACATGGTCGTTTTTTTTTTGTTTTTTTTTGTTTTTAAACGGCTTACTATACATGGTCGTTTAAAAAAAATTAAAAAAAAACGCCTTACTATACATGGTCGTTTAAAAAAAAAAAAAACGCCTTAGTATACATGGTCGTTTTATTAAAAAAACAAAAACAAAAACGACTTACTATACATGCTTGTTTAAAAAAAAAAAAAAAAAAAAAAAAAAAAACGCCTTACTATACATGGTCGTTTTTTAAAAACAAAAACAAATGGCGTACTATATCCATGGTCATTTATTTTTATAGTGTTTGGTGTGACCCAGCTGGGGGATTGAACCCACAACCTCCCAGTCTCAGGGTGGACAAGCTACCACTGAACCACTGAGTTGGTCTTTGAAACAACAGAAAAACAAAAAAAAAACGCCTGACTATACATGGTCGGTTTTAAAAAAAAAACAAAAAAAACAAAAAACGCCATACTATAAATGGTCGTTAAAAAATTTTTTTTTTAAAAAAAACGCCTTAGTATACATGGTCGTTTTTTTTTTAAAAACGGCATACTTTGACTGGTCGTTTAAAAAACAAACAAACAAACAAACAAAAAAAAGAAATGCCTTAGTATACATGGTCGTTTAAAAAAAAAAAAAAGCGCCATACTATACATGGTCGTTTAAAAATAAATAAATAAATAAATAAAACGCATTTAAAAAACAAACAAAAAACAAACAAAAAACGCCATACTATACATGGTCATTGTTTTAAAAAAAACACACCATACTATACATGGTCGTTTAAAAAACAAACAAACAAACCAAAAAAAAATGCCTTAGTATACATGGTCGTTTTTAAAAAAAAAAAAACGCCATACTATACATGGTCATTTTTTTTTTTTTTTTTTAAAGGCCATACTATACATGGTCGTTTAAAATAAATAAATAAATAAATAAATAAATAAATAAATAAATAAAACGCCTTACTATACATGGTTGTTTTAAAAAAAAAAAAACGCCATAGTATACATGG